>NC_139217.1:3529401-3573744 GCF_055691185.1 Crinia signifera
TGCACCGAGCATCTCTACCAAACAGTGGGGCAGCCCCTGAGTGTGGGAGCAGGTCCGCAGGCCTGGCCACATGACATTATGATGTGAGGCATGCTACCTGGACTGCAATGCACCACTGGGAATGGGTGCAATGGGCCAAATTCTTCCCTACACCCGCCAGGCCAATCCACCGATCCAGCCATCGCAATCATCAATGGGTGTATTGATAAGGTTTGGAGTGTAAGAAGTTGAAGAATAAGACTGAGAAAAAGAATTGCCATATTAAAGTGTACAATTGACTCAATAAATCGTGAAATAAATATAAGTGTACATAGAAGTACAATCAAGAAATGAAAGTAGGATTAAAAAATAAATTCTGATTCAAACTGATAATTGTTTGGATGGGGTGGGTTGCGAAACAAATCTATAGGTGGAGGGGGTATGGATATTGTGGGCATAATTGGTGTTTGTTACACCTACTGTACATGGGGTCCTCAATTGATGGGATTTCACTACAGTGTCACCATCGGGGGATTCCCAATTGGGGTCCAGGTGGTCTTTTAGGGACCCTTTACAATCCTGTAGGTCTCTTCTCCTTGAGCTTACAGTCTCCCTTAATGATAGTCAATCACTGAGGGAGACCGTAGGCTCCAGGAGAAGAGACCAACGGGATTGTAAAGGGGTCCCTAAAAGACCACCTGAACCCCAATTGGAAATCCCCCGATGGTGACACTGTAGTGAGAATTTCTCATCAACTGGGGGCCCCCTGTAGGTGTACCAAACACCAATTATGCCCACAATATCCATAACCCCTCCACCTATAGATTTGTTTCGCAACCCACCGCCATTCAAACAATTATCAGTTTGAATCAGAATTTATTTTTTAATCCTACTTTCATTTCTTGATTGTACTTCTATGTACACATATTTTCTTCACGATTTATTGAGTAAATTGTACACTATAACGTGACAAATCTTCATCTCAGTCTTATTCTTCAACTTCTTATACTCATAACATTCAAACAAATGCATGCAGCGCTCATGCCCATCGACTAAACATTATCTATGAACCAAATTTCTCAGTGCAACCGGCCGGGGAGCGCAGTGACAGTTTTTATCTGCCGGTACAGACTGCTAAGTAAATGGCAAATTATTTTTTATGTGTTTTGTGTTTGTGTGCGTTGCAGGCTCGGACTGGCCTGGGGGGGAACCGGGGGATTCCCCGGTGGGCCCCTGTCATCTAAGACCCCGCCCACTTTTACAGTGGGGCGGGGCCTAACGCTTCACATGATAGGCCGCCGGGTAGTCAATAGCTAGCGGATGACTTACCCGGCGGCGGGGCAGGCAGCTGGAGGCGGAGGGTGGGGGGCGTGCAGCTGGAGGCGGCGGGGCGGGCAGCTGGAGGCGGAGGGTGCGGGCAGTGAGACGTGCTGCTGCCATGTAAAATTCACGTCTCACGCTGGACCGCTAGCCAATGGGCGCTTGCGGTCCAGCAGCCAATCAACTGGTGGCTGCTGGACCGCGAGCGCCTATTGGCTAGCGGTCCAGCGGGAGATGTGAATTTTACATAGCAGCAGCACGTCTCACTGAGTCTCTCCCAGACACAGCGGGGAGCGGGGGACTCGGGGCCCAGCACGCAGCATGCAACACAGGCAGGGGGAGAGGTGAAGTGAGCTGCTAACCGGAGGCTGGCTCACCCACCCTGCTGCAAGCTGCACCCACCCACCCTGCTGCAAGCTGCACCCACCCACCATGCTGCAAGCTGCACCCACCCACCTACCCACCCTGCACCTACCCACCCTGCTGCACCTACCCACCCTGCACCCATCCACCTACCCACCCTGCACCCACCCTGCACCCACCCACCTACCCACCCTGCACCTACCCACCCTGCTGCACCTACCCACCCTGCACCTACCCACCCACCTACCCACCCTGCACCTACCCACCCACCCACCCTGCTGCAAGCTGCACCCACCCACCCTGCTGCAAGCTGCACCCACCCACCCTGCTGCACCTACCCACCCTGCTGCACCTACCCACCCTGCACCCACCCACCCTGCTGCAAGCTGCACCCACCCACCCTGCTCCAAGCTGCACCCACCCACCTACCCACCCTGCACCTACCCACCCACCCTGCTGCAAGCTGCACCCACCCACCCTGCTGCACCTACCCACTCTGCTGCACCTACCCACCCTGCACCCACCCACCCTGCTGCAAGCTGCACCCACCCACCCTGCTCCAAGCTGCACCCACCCACCTACCCACCCTGCACCCATCCACCTACCCACCCTGCACCCACCCACCTATCCACCCTGCACCCATCCACCTACCCACCCTGCACCTACCCACCCTGCACCTACCCACCCTGCTGCACCTACCAACCCTGCACACATCTACCTACCCACCCTGCACCTACCCACCCTGCTGCACCTACCCACCCTGCACACATCCACCTACCCACCCTGTACCCACCCAACTACCCACCCTGCACCCACACACCCTGCACCCACCCACCTACCCACCCTGCTGCACCTACCTACCCACCCTGCTGCACCCACCTGCCCTGCTGCACCCACCCACCCTGCACCAAGCTGTACCCACCCACCCTGCACCCACCCACCCTGCTCCAAGCTGAACCCACCTACCCACCCTGCTCCAAGCTGCACCCACCCACCCTGCACCAAGCTGCACCCACCCAGCGCCCACCCACCTACCCACCCTGCTGCACCCACCCACCCTGCTGCAACCCACCCTGCTGCACCCACCCTGCTGCACATGCCCAGGGCAGCCGAGAGGAATGCCGGGCCCCGGTAAAATTTTGGGGTGTGGCCTAATTGTGTGTGGTGTGGGCACCTCCCACACTTAGGCCACACCCCCAAAATGTTTAGAGGTGGGTAAAAGAAAACTCTAAAAACTGTAATCTCAGACGCAGCACACACCTACAGCATGTGCTGTGCTGACAGCAGGCTCAGCATGACCTCTCACGCTGTCAGTGAGACACTCATGCTGAGCCTGCTGTCAGAACAGCACATGCTGTAGAAGTGTATGCTACTGGTGATACCCGGGAGGGACGGAGGGGGAAGGGAGGGGTCGAACCAGGGCCCCTGCGGGGCCCCTTCAGCAAGCCTGGGCCCGGGTAATTAGTACCTGCTCCCCCCCTCTCTCGGCTCCCCTGCACATGCCTGCAACCCAGCCTCCCTGCTGCACCCTCCCTCCCTGCTGCACACTACCGCTCCCTCCATGCTGCACACTACCGCTAACACCCTCCCTCCCTGTTGCACATCACCACCGCTCCTACCCTCCCTCCCTGCTGCACAGACCACCGCTCCCACCCTCCCTCCCTGCTCCACACCACCGGCGGTGCGCTGAATTGAAAATAGAGGCTAAAGAATCAGTACACCCTATAGGTGTGCCCAGTGTAAAAGGTTACAATGTTGCAGAGAGGGGGGTACCCAGCATCTGAAGAAGAGAAATTGCTAAATCCCTTGTTAGTTCAAATGTATAACTTAGATTGTGATATTGCCCTTGCTGGTTCTCTAAACCAGCCGCCATTTACAAGATGGTTTTGTCACACTGTGGGACTCAGGTGGTACATCCAAACCCCAGATTCTCTGCTCTGAATCCCACTGCTCCAGTTTGTTATTGGTTCCTGAACAACTGGGTACAGGGACTAAAATAGTAGGGGAAGGAATGTGAGGTTATCAGACTCACTGTAAGACTATAATTATTATATTTTATTATGTGTAGTGATTAATGTACTTTTTAGTTCGTCTGTACCCTCTTGTTCTCCGTATATGACTCTATTCCCCCGTGTGTGTACAGTATTTCCAGAACTATAGTATTACACTGTATATCAGATGCTGTTGCCCTTATATGGTCAGACAGTAAATATCCCAGGAGGATGATAGCTGAAAGGCAACCTCCACAGGGGGTAATCAGGACATAACCCAATTACCCTGTGATTGTTCCTTTGTATTTTCACTTCTTTGTGCATCTCTGAACTGGAGAAGACATTGTGGAGCCTGACCCGGCAGGGGGGCAGCAGAAGATTGACAGCTGAGGGAGGAAGGAGGGGTAGACCTGATGCTTGATCCCACCAATCAGAAACTTGGGCAAACCCACAGCACCGGGGTATTTAGAAGGTCTTAAAATTGCTTACAAAGGCCAGCTCCTGATGTTAGTCGCGATCCTGGCTAAGCGGTCATACTCTGCCTAGGTATCTTGTGGAACGCATCATCTGCCCTGGGTGGGCCCAACTATACTCCTGTGTGGAGTGTCCGGTGCTGTGAGGACTTATACAGGTTTCCTGCACTATCACGGCTGTGTGGAATATGTAATAGGGTTGCGAGGGGGTCCCTGTGGAATTCGGAGGACTAATCTGCTATCACGGCTGTATGGATAAGTGATAGTTTTGTGATTTGGAACTGTGATGCTAAAAGAACTTGGACTGCTACCAGGATATCGTTTCTATGCTACATTTTGCCTCGTGTTCTTGTTTTTATCTATTTGTGTGTGTTGTGGAAAATAAACCGTTATTTTTTTTTCATCTGCTCAGTGTCTGAATGATTGAGGAACCCCGGTATCCTCACAGGTAGAACCTTCTGACCACAGGCGGTGACCAGCTGAGGAGCAGTGGACAAATGGTGCAGCACTGAGTTTGTCTGCGAGTGTGCAGTGCTGTGTATCTGTTTTTATTAGTTTAATCTCCTATATATTTGGCTACATCTGTCACTCAAAGTGGGTGTCTGTGTCTATAACGCTCTGTTCCTGGACTTTCCTCTTAATGTGTGATTGCCTTCATCTGTGCTGAACACCTTTCTGAGAAATTAACCTGTTTAAAACAGGTAATGGCAATCATACATTAAGGGGAAGTCTAGAAACAGAGCATTGTGTCCCTCCTGGAGAGGGTCATGTTGGGAGGTATGTGACAGAGAACCAGCCCAGTGAGCCCACAGACAGTGCCAGACACCCACTGCCTTCCCATGTTGCCCAGCACTGCTACTCCACAGCCACCAGGTGAGCGCCCCCCTCCCGCGATTTGCGGCAAAACCTCCCCCCCCCGCACGCCCCCCCCTCCTGCGATTCGCGGCAAAAACACCCGCTCCCCCGCGACCCCCCCTACCGCGATTCGCAGCAAAAACACCCCGCGACCCCCCCTCGCGCGATTCGCTGCAAAAAGAACCCCCCCGCAATTCGCGGCATAACCACAACCCGGCGACCCCCCCCCTCCCACGAATCGCGGCAAACCCTCCCCCGTGACCCCCCCCGATTCGCGGAAAAAACACCCCCCCCCCTGCGACCTCCCTCCCGCGATTCGCGGCAAAAAGAACCCCCCCCGCGACCCCCCCCTTGCACGATTGGCGGCACCCCCCCTGCGACCCCCCTCCCGCGATTCGCGGCACCCCCCCGCAATTCGCAGCAGCCCCAGGATTAAATGGCACATGCAAAACACTGACATGGCTATGGTCGACAATGAAAAAGGTTGACATGAGTTTTTGAAGATTTATTTTTAATTTTTTTAATTTTTTCATATTCATTGTCATGTGTCGACATGGACACCAATGAAGTGGCACACTTATGTCAACATTTACATGTGTTGACCTTTCTGTGTTGATTTTTTCTTGTGGCGATTCGCGTCACACCCCCCCCCCCGCAACCCCCCCTCCCGCGATTCGCTGCACCCCCCGTGACCCCCCACCTCCCGCAATTCACGGCAACCCCCCACCGGAACCCCGCCCTCCCGCGATTCGCGGCACCCACCCCCGCGACCCCCCCTCCCGCAATTCGCGGCACCCCCCCGTGATTCGCGGCAGCTCCAGAATTAAATTGCACATGGAAAACACTGACATGGCTATGGTCGACAATGAAAAAGGTTGACATGAGTTTTTGAAGTTTTTTTGTCATTTTTTGAATATTTTCATATTCATTCTCATGTGTCGACATGGACACCAATGAAGTGCCACACTTATGTCAACATTTACATGTGTTGACCTTTCTGTGTTGATTTTTTTTCTTGTGGCGATTTGCGTCACACCCCCGCAACCCCTCCTCCGGCGATTCACGGCACCCCCCTGCGCCCCCCCCCCCTCCCGCAATTCGCGGCAACCCCCCACCGGAACCCCCATGAACCCCGCTCTCCCGGGATTCGCGGCACCCACCCCCCGCAACCCCCCCCCTCCCGCAAATCGCGGCACCCCCCGCGATTCGCGGCAGCCCCAGGATTAAATGGCACATGCAAAACACTGGCACGGCTATGGTCGACAATGAAAAAGGTTGACATGAGTTTTTGAAGATTTATTTCATTATTTGAATGTTTTCATATTCATTGTCATGTGTCAACATGGACACCAATGAAGTGGCACACTTATGTCAACATTTACATGTGTTGGCCTTTCTGTGTTGATTTTTTCTTGTGGCGATTCGCGTCACATCCCCCCGCAACCCCCCCCCGCGATTCGCGGCACCCCCCGTGACCCCCCACCTCCCGCAATTCGCGGCAACCCCCCACCGGAACCCCTGTGAACCCCGCCCTCCCGCGATTCGCGGCACCCAACCCCGCGACCCCCCCCTCCCGCAATTCGCGGCACCCCCCGTGATTCGCGGCAGCTCCAGAATTAAATTGCACATGGAAAACACTGACATGGCTATGGTCGACAATGAAAAAGGTTGACATGAGTTTTTGAAGTTTTTTTTTTCATTTTTTGAATATTTTCATATTCATTCTCATGTGTCGACATGGACACCAATGAAGTGCCACACTTATGTCAACATTTACATGTGTTGACCTTTCTGTGTTGATTTTTTCTTGTGGCGATTTGCGTCACACCCCCCCCACCCCCCCCCCACAACCCCCACTCCCGCGATTCACGGCACACACACACACACCTCCCCCGCGATTCTCGGCACTCCACCCCGTGACACCCCCTCCCGTGATTCACGGCACACCCCCGCGACCCCCCTCCCATGATTCGCCGCAACCCCCGCCCCGTAACCCCCCCTCCCGCGATTCGCGGCACCCACGCGACCCCCCCTCCCGCAATTCGCGGCACCCCCCCCCGCGATTCGCGGCAGCTCCAGAATTAAATTGCACATGGAAAACACTGACATGGCTATGGTCGACAATGAAAAAGGTTGACATGAGTTTTTGAAGTTTTTTTTTCATTTTTTGAATGTTTTCATATTCGTTCTCATGTGTCGACATGGACACCAATGAAGTGCCACACTTATGTCAACATTTACATGTGTTGACCTTTCTGTGTTGATTTTTTCTTGTGGCGATTTGCGTCACACCCCCCCCACCCCCCCGCAACCCCCACTCCCGCGATTCACGGCACACACACACACCCCCGCGATTCTCGGCACCCCACCCCGTGACCCCCCCTCCCGTGATTCACGGCACACCCCCCGCGACCCCCCCTACCATGATTCGCCGCAACCCCCGCCCCCGTAACCCCCCTCCCGCGATTTGCGGCAACCCACCCCGCGACCCCCCTCCCGTGATTCTCTGCAATCCCTCCCCTCCCGCGATTCGCAGCATCCACCCCCCCACAACCCCCCCTCCTGTAATTCGCGGCACCCCCGCGACCCCCCCTCCTGCAATTCGCGGCACCCTCCGCGACCCCCCCTCCCGCGATTCGCGGACACCTAAGTTGCAATACAGGGCATCTTTCATACAATTCTAACCATATTTCTCATATACAAACGTTCACAAATTAAGGGGGCGCAGCCCCTTACGACGGTGTGAAGAGCGCCCGTAGGGCGCGATGAATCACCTAGTATCTAATAAAACCCCTATCTGGCTTGATCGTGTTTACACCCTGCCCCAGTATTAGACAATAGATTATTCTATTTTTTACACCACTATCAGCTCGATGCCCACCGCCCAGGGTCACCGGGGAGAGCACCAGGCTTCAGCCTGGTCAGGTAAGTCCTGGAGGGGGGGGCCCTTTATTGGGGGGGTCCCCACTCCCCCAGGGCCCCTGGCCAGGCTGACTGGTCGGTAGGGTTAATGTTTTGGCCGCGGGACCTTATATCATAAGTGTCCCCCGGCTGTGACATTACTCTGCTGGCTGGTTTGGCCTGGGGCTGGTTCTTAAAATACGGGGGACCCCTAGTCATTTTGTCCCCCGTATTTTGGGAACCAGCCCCGGACCTGGAGCCTGGGGCTGGTTGTTAAAAATCGGGGAACCCCTATTTGTCGGGTTCCCTGATTTTTAATTACCGGCTCCAGGCTCTGTCAGCCTGGTGCTGGTTTCGGCTGTGGGGGGGACCCCACGCCGTTTTTATTTTTTTTTATTTTATTTTTCTATTTTTTTTACACTAAAGCCTGCACGGATCTGACTGATCCGTGCAGGCTTAAAGCAAATACGACAGGGAAAGCAGGGTGTATTTTCCTGTCGTATTTGCGTGGGTGTTTTACACCACTTAGCAGCCGTATTATCAGTACGGCTGCTTAGTACATCAGGAACCACCATTCTTTTGAATGGTGATTTCTGTCGTATGCTATCGATGGTGTAGGACATTCGTATTTGTAAATACAAATACGAATGTTCCATCTTTAGGAATACGAATTGTTGTATTTTGGGGATTGTAAATCCCGAAAATACAAATTCGTAAAAAAAAGGTGTATTTCTCCCTACGAATACACCTTTTTTCTACGAATCCATTTTGGTAAATTTCCCCCTTTGTGTGTAAACAGCGCTACTATGGACATCCTACCATCCGGAAGACGGTTCAGGTCCATCCCCGTCAAAACGTCCAGATCCGCAAGAAGCTTCTTTCCGTTAGCCGTCCATCACCTGAACAATCCAATCAAAGCGAATGCAATCCCAATATCAGCAGCCAAACAACGTGTCCCTACTTGGCGACCTGACCACCATAGTCGTAGCTAGAAATGGAATGCATGCAATGTCTTTATGTAATGTATGTAATGTCTCCCCCCCCCCCCCCCCTTTCATCCCTGCTTGATGCTGCACTGTAATCCACAAAAAATTCCTAGTGTGCGCAAGCATACATGGCCAATAAAGTTGATTCTATTCTATTCTATTATGGGCACTCTGGGGCAGATTTATTAAGCTTGGAGAAGAGATAAACTTGAGATAAAGCGGAGAAAAGGTAAAAGGAGATAAAGCACCAGCCAATCAGCTCCCAACTGTCTTTTTCAAACACAGCTGATTGGCTGGTGCTTTATCTCCTTTTACCTTTTCTCCGCTTTATCTGTGTGTTAGTGACACCGATGCTACTAGGGGCAAGATTTGTACGCAGTGCTGCTCCTGTGGACATTGGGCCTGATTCCGGTTCATTTGCAAAAGAAAATTCTCTTTCTAATGGACAAAACCATGCTGCACTACTGGGGAACTGTGGTGTCATAAGAATCAGGGGCACTAAGTGCTGTGTAATGTGAATAAGATTGTGCTACCGTGTGGCGTAATTTGTAATGGGGATACTATCTATTTCTTGTGAGACTACATCCTTTTTTCAGCGTGCGCCTCTGGTATGCACTTTCCCTTTGTAAATTATGGGAGGGGACAAATTTATAGTTTGCAGGAGGGCGCCGAACACCCTAGCACCGGCCCTGACACCCTCTCCCAACCCGCTCCTAGACTGGAGTGAAGATGGCGGGTGTTGGAGCCGCTACTTAAAGCCTCGCAAAATCCGGCGCCGGGCGATGACGTTTTGCCCGTGCACCCGGATCCGAGTCAGGTGGGAAGCTCAGAGCGCTGCTCAGAACCAGGCTCGGATTGATGACGTTCGTGGGTGCTCGAAACTCCGGAATCCGAGTCCGCACATCTCTACTGATAACGCATTGGAGAGAAAGTCCTATCTCTAATATTTGCATTGCCCAAGAGACAATCCCTTGCCAAAGGTGACTCTCTGGTGACAACCAATACTATGATATCAAATATATTGGAGACCAGCCATGTTATCAAAACAGAAACACAATGCATAATGTAATTGTTGCTGGAATTCTGCTACCAAGACATGTAGGGACTCGTTCCAACTGGTTTCTGTATAATTGACGTTGTAACAAGTCCCCACATGTCTTGGTATGCCATTATGCATTGCGCCTTTATCATACACAGCAGTGTTTTTAAACAGAACAGGTTGCTTACGAACACAATAACACAAATACCACTTTCACACTGCCTAAACGTTTTAAAAACTGGTATTTTGAAACAGTATTTTAAACGGGTCTGAGCCTTCACATTGCAGTATATTACCATTCACATCATGATCGCAGGTGGGTAGCCTAGCGCTCACCTCTTGTGTAACCCAGTGGTGTATGTGGTAGATTTGAAATGAAGTAAAGAAACGAGATGTTCCTTTAAGAGGTTTATTTGATATACAAAAGATAGTAAATGCGCAAACAAATTTGCAATGTAACCCCGTCTAACCAACCAGGAGCTGCTGCACGGTGGTAATATTGCAGACTGGATGGCAGGGGGGCTGAGATATTGCTGTGAGGGTGGTGGGGGGTATTGCCCCTGTGATATAGTCTCACAGAGAACTGGGTAGGTCAGGGGTGGGAGGCAATGGTAGACAGTGGTAGAGCCGTGCGAGTATGCAAAGTACTGGATGGTATGCACAGGCTGTCACTATTCGTAGGGGAATGCAGGAGATGAAAGTGTGGGTCACTGAAAAGTGTCCGGTGAAAGCAGGGCAGTCAGTTCGTGCGGTCAAGGTAAGAGGGTGAGTGTCGTCGGGTGTTGGCGTCCCAAACCACCCGGCGATACACTACACTCCTACCCGATACCTGGTCTCGTTGGTATACGGTCCCACGACGGAGCTCTGTCTGCAGACTTGTGCGGGCGGGCGGCAGCAGTAGCACACCGCTCGACGGCGTCTTCCGTCACTTCCGGGTTCAGCTGCTAAGCTTGCGCCCGGAGTGTCAGAGTCAGCCGGAGCTATGTGGTCTCGACTCCTGTATGGAGGAGACTTGAAGATGGAGATGTGTTGATTGTGGCTGTGTCCAACGCGTTTCGGCCGCTAACGGCCTTTTTCAAGGATACAAGTGTGCATTCGTGGAGTGGGTTAAGTAGGGCGGTGGGTCACGCCTCCAGGGTTTTGATAGGTAATCACTCAGGTGCATTGTGACGGCATCGAGAGTGGGTGTGTCTGTCAATCACTGCTGGAGTGAAAAACTATATTTGCTCAGTGTTTCATAAGAAACAGGGTATATGTTGCAAGGGTATGATTAAAGGGATCTGCAGTATTCATCCTAGGTGCCCATTGTGAAAGTCGATGTTCAGGCCATTTGGTTGTAGGGTTTTTAGAGTAAAAATCCAGTACAACTCTCTTTTGTTCAATAATTCTACATGATCCCCCCCCCCTCCAGTTGATATTGGGTGATTCTATGGCTTGGAATGTGAGTCCTTTTGGGTTTGATCCATGGGATTCAAGAAAGTGTAATGAGACGCTGTGTTTTCTGTAACCAATTTTAATGTTTCGGATATGTTCGTAGATTCTGGTTTTGAGGGGTCTGATTGTCCTCCCCACATATTCCAAACCACAGGGGCATCTTAGAAGGTAGATAACCCCCTTAGTTTCACATGACAGATGAGTGAGTTTGAATGTATCTTTAGTGGTGCTAGAAGTCCAACTGTCAGTTCCTTTGGTCGTTATTTTTGTAAGGTTTTTGCAGCCAGCACATTTGCTGCAAAAGAAGAATCCCTTCCTGTCTGTCAATCTTGTTTGTATGAGTTCTTTGGGTTTGATATGATTTTTAACCAATTTTTGCCTAAGGTCCGGGGCTTTCCTAAAGACTAGTCTAGGTTTGTCCGTCAGATATGTCTGTAATTGATGATCCTGTCCCAGAATATGCCAATGTTTTTGTAAAATGTTTTTGAGTTGTCTAGAAGATTGATTGTATTGTGTAATAAATGTGATTTCTTGTTGTTCTGTCTGTACTCTAGGTGATTTAGTTGTCAGTGTCTCACTTCTGTCCAAGTTTTCTATCTCCTTGTATGCTTGGTCAACTATGTCATTGTTGTATTTTTTCTCTAAGAACTGATCCCTTAGTTGATGTGCCTGTGTCTCGAAATCTTGTACTCTAGAGCAATTCCGCTTAATGCGGCGGAACTGCCCTTTTGGTATCCCATCTAACCAGGGCCTATGGTGTCCACTAGTGTACAGTATAAAACTGTTGACATCCACATTTTTGCGATAAGTTTTGGTGTGTATTGTGCCAGATTCAATAAAGATTTCAAGGTCAAGGAATTGTACTGATTTTTTACTTATTTGCGTAGTGAATTGTATGTTCCTGTCATTACAGTTGAGATAGTTCATGAAAGATGTCAGTGAGTCTTGGGTGCCTTGCCAGATAAATATGCAATCATCAATGTAACGTCGCCACAGGATCAAATTTGACGCCCAGCTACGGTCACCCCAAATATAGTCCTCCTCCCACTTACCCATAAACAAATTAGCATAGCTGGGCGCCACTTTTGATCCCATGGCGGTCCCGGTCGTCTGAAGGAAGAAGGTGCCGTTAAACCAAGTATAATTATGATGTAAAATGAAATTGATGGAGTCTAGAATGAATTGTATCTGTTCTTTTTCTAATTTTTGTGTCTGTTCCAGAAAGTGTTGGGTGCTCTGTATTCCGTCATTGTGTTTAATGATAGTGTACAGAGAGGTTACGTCACTGGTTGCCAGCCAGTAATCGTCATGCCATTCTATTGTCTGTAGGATGTTGATTACATCAGTGGTGTCTTTGAGATGAGATGGGAGGCTTTTGACTATGTTTTGTAGGAAGGTGTCTGTATATTGTGCCAGATTGGAAGAGATGGAGTCAATGCCGGATATGATGGGTCTGCCAGGTGGGTTATGTATGTCTTTATGTATTTTAGGTAGATAATAGAAAACAGGTATTTTTGGGTGTTGAGATTTGAGATAACTGTGTTCTGATTTGTTCAGAATGCCAGTGTCTGCGCCATTTTGTAGTAGAGTGTCCAGTTTTTTGTTGAAGTCTGAGGTGGGGTCCCCTGGTAGTATCCTGTATGTGTTGGTGTCACCCAGCAATCTCAGGGATTCCTGGATGTAATCTGCCTGATTGAGGACTACAATCCCACCCCCTTTGTCCGCTGGTTTGATAATAAGGTTGTTGTTAGTTTCTAATTCTTTCAGTGCTTTTATTTCTTTATTGGTGATGTTGTCATGTGGGTGATACTTGTCATGTTTAGTGGTGAGTTTGTCCAGATCTGCAGTTACAAGTGTCTCAAATGTCTTTATGTGGTGGCTTTTAACGTGAATAGGATTGAATGTAGACTTAGGTTTGAGGCTGGTGTGTTGATATTTGGAAGGAGTGTCTTGGTTGTTGCGGATGATTGGATTTGACATGAAGTACTTTTTCAAGCATAATTTACGTGTAAATGACTGTAAATCGCAGTATGTGTTAAATTTATCGGGATTTTTGGTTGGAGCAAATTTCAGACCTTTGGATAACAATGATTCTTGGTATTTGGAGAGTGTGATGTCGCTGAGGTTGAATATCTGGGTTTGTAATGGTTCGGTTCTTACTGTGTCTTGAGTGATTCTATTTGTTTCTTTGGTTTTTTTGGTGTCCCCTCCTCTACATCCTCTTCTAGGTCTATGTGTCTTTTTTTGCTCGAGTTGTAAGTGATTGTGGTTGGGAGGCAAGCCTTGCGGCCTGCCTCTGTATCTAAAAAATTGTCCGCCCATGAGTTTTCTGTTGTGCTGGTGGCAGAAACTGTGTTTGTTATATTGGTGTCTGAGGTGGTTGTGATTTGTGAACGTGCAGTTGTCACTGGTATGACTGTGTCAGGGTCTGTGTCGTAATTCCTTTGTGTGGTGACCCAACCTTGATCAAAGGAGAGTCTGGCAAGGTCGTTGTAGTTAT
The DNA here is from genome assembly GCF_055691185.1 of Crinia signifera. Classification (NCBI taxonomy): domain Eukaryota; kingdom Metazoa; phylum Chordata; class Amphibia; order Anura; family Myobatrachidae; genus Crinia; species Crinia signifera. The sequence continues at coordinate 3,543,243 of NC_139217.1, forward strand.
CTTCTTCCTCAATTTCATGAATTGAGAAAGACGTATTGGAGATGGTGTCAGTGGTCTGTTCGGAATCAAGTTCAATGTTATGATTGTCCTGGTCTGATATGTGTTCTGTATTCGTACTATGTATCAAGGACATGTGCTGTTGGTATGTCAATCCAGTGTTTTTGTATAGCACAGGTTTGTTAGTCTTAGATGTTTGAGTCCTTGGTAAGAGGGTTTTTCGTTTGTTAAGTGTGTGTCCCACGTTCTGTGAATTTTTGGGTTTAAGAGGATATTTAGTGGTTTTAGGTTTAAGGTCTCTGTGTATTTTCTTTACCTTGATGGTTATGATGTCATTCTCTTGTTTAGTCAGTCGAGTTTCAGATATTTTCTCTATGTCGCCATACCCTGGTTCCTTAGTGAAGGGTTTAATTAGTGTGTGAGTGTCCTCAATTTGTTGTGTCAGATTTAGTAAGTCATGATCATGTCGCTCAACCAGTAATTTAATTAATTCTAGGGAACAGGTGTGTAGAAGGTTATTCCATTTTTGTTGAAATTGTAGGTCGTCAGAATAGTGTGTCGACTTTTTCTTAATGCGTAGGCCTTTTGGGACTATGTCATGCGCTAAGTACCATTTAAGGAAATGTCTATCCCACCATGTTTTGGTCTCTTTCTGTATTAATTTTTCAAGGTGTCTGTAATTGCTGCAAAAGTCAGATGGTGGTATAGTCTTGCCTATATTGTCAATGTTGATTGTCTCTATCTCTGCCCTTTGAACCCTGGAATCCCTTATGTCAAGGATACCCATGTATGTGGTATAGAGCTGCTGAGCACAATTGGACTTCAAAGTATAATGGAGAAGGGGGCGAGTGCTCGCGCTGAATACCTTTTGCGGCGAGGGGGCTGCTGGGCTGGAATGGTCCAAACTCCCAAAAGTACAGTATGATCGCAGGTGGGTAGCCTAGCGCTCACCTCTTGTGTAACCCAGTGGTGTATGTGGTAGATTTGAAATGAAGTAAAGAAACGAGATGTTCCTTTAAGAGGTTTATTTGATTGCATATTTATCTGGAAAGGCACCCAAGACTCACTGACATCTTTCATGAACTATCTCAACTGTAATGACAGGAACATACAATTCACTACGCAAATAAGTAAAAAATCAGTACAATTCCTTGACCTTGAAATCTTTATTGAATCTGGCACAATACACACCAAAACTTATCGCAAAAATGTGGATGTCAACAGTTTTATACTGTACACTAGTGGACACCATAGGCCCTGGTTAGATGGGATACCAAAAGGGCAGTTCCGCCGCATTAAGCGGAATTGCTCTAGAGTACAAGATTTCGAGACACAGGCACATCAACTAAGGGATCAGTTCTTAGAGAAAAAATACAACAATGACATAGTTGACCAAGCATACAAGGTGATAGAAAACTTGGACAGAAGTGAGACACTGACAACTAAATCACCTAGAGTACAGACAGAACAACAAGAAATCACATTTATTACACAATACAATCAATCTTCTAGACAACTCAAAAACATTTTACAAAAACATTGGCATATTCTGGGACAGGATCATCAATTACAGACATATCTGACGGACAAACCTAGACTAGTCTTTAGGAAAGCCCCGGACCTTAGGCAAAAATTGGTTAAAAATCATATCAAACCCAAAGAACTCATACAAACAAGATTGACAGACAGGAAGGGATTCTTCTTTTGCAGCAAATGTGCTGGCTGCAAAAACCTTACAAAAATAACGACCAAAGGAACTGACAGTTGGACTTCTAGCACCACTAAAGATACATTCAAACTCACACAACATCTGTCATGTGAAACTAAGGGGGTTATCTACCTTCTAAGATGCCCCTGTGGTTTGGAATATGTGGGGAGGACAATCAGACCCCTCAAAACCAGAATCTACGAACATATCCGAAACATTAAAATTGGTTACAGAAAACACAGCGTCTCATTACACTTTCTTGAATCCCATGGATCAAACCCAAAAGGACTCACATTCCAAGCCATAGAATCACCCAATATCAACTGGAGGGGGGGGGATCATGTAGAATTATTGAACAAAAGAGAGTTGTACTGGATTTTTACTCTAAAAACCCTACAACCAAATGGCCTGAACATCGACTTTCACAATGGGCACCTAGGATGAATACTGCAGATCCCTTTAATCATACCCTTGCAACATATACCCTGTTTCTTATGAAACACTGAGCAAAGATAGTTTTTCACTCCAGCAGTGATTGACAGACACACCCACTCTCGATGCCGTCACAACGCACCTGAGTGATTACCTATCAAAACCCTGGAGGCGTGACCCACCGCCCTACTTAACCCACTCCACGAATGCACACTTGTATCCTTGAAAAAGGCCGTTAGCGGCCGAAACGCGTTGGACACAGCCACAATCAACACATCTCCATCTTCAAGTCTCCTCCATACAGGAGTCGAGACCACATAGCTCCGGCTGACTCTGACACTCCGGGCGCAAGCTTAGCAGCTGAACCCGGAAGTGACGGAAGACGCCGTCGAGCGGTGTGCTACTGCTGCCGCCCGCCCGCACAAGTCTGCAGACAGAGCTCCGTCGTGGGACCGTATACCAACGAGACCAGGTATCGGGTAGGAGTGTAGTGTATCGCCGGGTGGTTTGGGACGCCAACACCCGACGACACTCACCCTCTTACCTTGACCGCACGAACTGACTGCCCTGCTTTCACCGGACACTTTTCAGTGACCCACACTTTCATCTCCTGCATTCCCCTACGAATAGTGACAGCCTGTGCATACCATCCAGTACTTTGCATACTCGCACGGCTCTACCACTGTCTACCATTGCCTCCCACCCCTGACCTACCCAGTTCTCTGTGAGACTATATCACAGGGGCAATACCCCCCACCACCCTCACAGCAATATCTCAGCCCCCCTGCCATCCAGTCTGCAATATTACCACCGTGCAGCAGCTCCTGGTTGGTTAGACGGGGTTACATTGCAAATTTGTTTGCGCATTTACTATCTTTTGTATATCAAATAAACCTCTTAAAGGAACATCTCGTTTCTTTACTTCATTTCAAATCTACCACATACACCACTGGGTTACACAAGAGGTGAGCGCTAGGCTACCCACCTGCGATCATACTGTACTTTTGGGAGTTTGGACCACTCCAGCCCAGCAGCCCCCTCGCCGCAAAAGGTATTCAGCGCGAGCACTCGCCCCCTTCTCCATTATACTTTGAAGTCCAATTGTGCTCAGCAGCTCTATACCACATACATGGGTATCCTTGACATAAGGGATTCCAGGGTTCAAAGGGCAGAGATAGAGACAATCAACATTGACAATATAGGCAAGACTATACCACCATCTGACTTTTGCAGCAATTACAGACACCTTGAAAAATTAATACAGAAAGAGACCAAAACATGGTGGGATAGACATTTCCTTAAATGGTACTTAGCGCATGACATAGTCCCAAAAGGCCTACGCATTAAGAAAAAGTCGACACACTATTCTGACGACCTACAATTTCAACAAAAATGGAATAACCTTCTACACACCTGTTCCCTAGAATTAATTAAATTACTGGTTGAGCGACATGATCATGACTTACTAAATCTGACACAACAAATTGAGGACACTCACACACTAATTAAACCCTTCACTAAGGAACCAGGGTATGGCGACATAGAGAAAATATCTGAAACTCGACTGACTAAACAAGAGAATGACATCATAACCATCAAGGTAAAGAAAATACACAGAGACCTTAAACCTAAAACCACTAAATATCCTCTTAAACCCAAAAATTCACAGAACGTGGGACACACACTTAACAAACGAAAAACCCTCTTACCAAGGACTCAAACATCTAAGACTAACAAACCTGTGCTATACAAAAACACTGGATTGACATACCAACAGCACATGTCCTTGATACATAGTACGAATACAGAACACATATCAGACCAGGACAATCATAACATTGAACTTGATTCCGAACAGACCACTGACACCATCTCCAATACGTCTTTCTCAATTCATGAAATTGAGGAAGAAGATAACTACAACGACCTTGCCAGACTCTCCTTTGATCAAGGTTGGGTCACCACACAAAGGAATTACGACACAGACCCTGACACAGTCATACCAGTGACAACTGCACGTTCACAAATCACAACCACCTCAGACACCAATATAACAAACACAGTTTCTGCCACCAGCACAACAGAAAACTCATGGGCGGACAATTTTTTAGATACAGAGGCAGGCCGCAAGGCTTGCCTCCCAACCACAATCACTTACAACTCGAGCAAAAAAAGACACATAGACCTAGAAGAGGATGTAGAGGAGGGGACACCAAAAAAACCAAAGAAACAAATAGAATCACTCAAGACACAGTAAGAACCGAACCATTACAAACCCAGATATTCAACCTCAGCGACATCACACTCTCCAAATACCAAGAATCATTGTTATCCAAAGGTCTGAAATTTGCTCCAACCAAAAATCCCGATAAATTTAACACATACTGCGATTTACAGTCATTTACACGTAAATTATGCTTGAAAAAGTACTTCATGTCAAATCCAATCATCCCCAACAACCAAGACACTCCTTCCAAATATCAACACACCAGCCTCAAACCTAAGTCTACATTCAATCCTATTCACGTTAAAAGCCACCACATAAAGACATTTGAGACACTTGTAACTGCAGATCTGGACAAACTCACCACTAAACATGACAAGTATCACCCACATGACAACATCACCAATAAAGAAATAAAAGCACTGAAAGAATTAGAAACTAACAACAACCTTATTATCAAACCAGCGGACAAAGGGGGTGGGATTGTAGTCCTCAATCAGGCAGATTACATCCAGGAATCCCTGAGATTGCTGGGTGACACCAACACATACAGGATACTACCAGGGGACCCCACCTCAGACTTCAACAAAAAACTGGACACTCTACTACAAAATGGCGCAGACACTGGCATTCTGAACAAATCAGAACACAGTTATCTCAAATCTCAACACCCAAAAATACCTGTTTTCTATTATCTACCTAAAATACATAAAGACATACATAACTTACCTGGCAGACCCATCATATCCGGCATTGACTCCATCTCTTCCAATCTGGCACAATATACAGACACCTTCCTACAAAACATAGTCAAAAGCCTCCCATCTCATCTCAAAGACACCACTGATGTAATCAACATCCTACAGACAATAGAATGGCATGACGATTACTGGCTGGCAACCAGTGACGTAACCTCTCTGTACACTATCATTAAACACAATGACGGAATACAGAGCACCCAACACTTTCTGGAACAGACACAAAAATTAGAAAAAGAACAGATACAATTCATTCTAGACTCCATCAATTTCATTTTACATCATAATTATACTTGGTTTAACGGCACCTTCTTCCTTCAGACGACCGGGACCGCCATGGGATCAAAAGTGGCGCCCAGCTATGCTAATTTGTTTATGGGTAAGTGGGAGGAGGACTATATTTGGGGTGACCGTAGCTGGGCGTCAAATTTGATCCTGTGGCGACGTTACATTGATGATTGCATATTTATCTGGCAAGGCACCCAAGACTCACTGACATCTTTCATGAACTATCTCAACTGTAATGACAGGAACATACAATTCACTATGCAAATAAGTAAAAAATCAGTACAATTCCTTGACCTTGAAATCTTTATTGAATCTGGCACAATACACACCAAAACTTATCGCAAAAATGTGGATGTCAACAGTTTTATACTGTACACTAGTGGACACCATAGGCCCTGGTTAGATGGGATACCAAAAGGGCAGTTCCGCCGCATTAAGCGGAATTGCTCTAGAGTACAAGATTTCGAGACACAGGCACATCAACTAAGGGATCAGTTCTTAGAGAAAAAATACAACAATGACATAGTTGACCAAGCATACAAGGAGATAGAAAACTTGGACAGAAGTGAGACACTGACAACTAAATCACCTAGAGTACAGACAGAACAACAAGAAATCACATTTATTACACAATACAATCAATCTTCTAGACAACTCAAAAACATTTTACAAAAACATTGGCATATTCTGGGACAGGATCATCAATTACAGACATATCTGACGGACAAACCTAGACTAGTCTTTAGGAAAGCCCCGGACCTTAGGCAAAAATTGGTTAAAAATCATATCAAACCCAAAGAACTCATACAAACAAGATTGACAGACAGGAAAGGATTCTTCTTTTGCAGCAAATGTGCTGGCTGCAAAAACCTTACAAAAATAACGACCAAAGGAACTGACAGTTGGACTTCCAGCACCACTAAAGATACATTCAAACTCACACAACATCTGTCATGTGAAACTAAGGGGGTTATCTACCTTCTAAGATGCCCCTGTGGTCTTTTCTGTCTTTCTCTCCAGGTTATTCAATAATGAGCCAGAAGAAGGTTTGATAAGTGTGATGACTCCCGGGTTCATGTGTGCATGCAGGGACCTAGCGCTCGTATCTGCCTTCAGAAAGGCAGTGTTTACAGCTGTGCACGGTGCCCCGGGTTCTCGGATCACACAGTAAGGCCAGAAAGGCAAAGGTACAAAACGCACCTTTTATTTCATATTATCAAAACATATGAAAACCATAACCACACTACTAACCATACACAAAACAGGTAGCACTACTATATAACACAGCACACTACTAACCATACACAAAACAGGTAGCACTACTATATAACACAGCACACTACTAACCATACACAAAACAGGTAGCACTACTATATAACACAGCACACTACTAACCATACACAAAACAGGTAGCACTACTATATAACACAGCACACTACTAACCATACACAAAACAGGTAGCACTACTATATAACACAGCACACTACTAACCATACACAAAACAGGTAGCACTACTATTTAACACAGCCCACACTAACACTACACAGTACAGGTAGCACTACTATATAACACATCACACACTAACACTACACAGTACAGGTAGCACTACTATTTAACACAGCCCACACTAACACTACACAGTACAGGTAGCACTACTATATAACACAGTCCACACTAACACTATACAGTACAGGTAGCACTACTATATAACACAGCACACACTAACACTACACAGTACAGGTAGCACTACTATATAACACAGCCCACACTAACACTACACAGTACAGGTAGCGCTGCTATATAACACAGCACACACTAACACTACACAATACAGGTAGCACTACTATATAACACAGCACACACTAACACCACACAATACAGGTAGCACTACTATATAACACAGCACACACTAACACTACACAATACAGGTAACACTACTATATAACACAGCACACACTAACACTACACAGTACAGGTAGCACTACTATATAACACAGCACACACTAACACTACACAGGACAGGTAGCGCTCCTATATAACACAGCACACACTAACACTACACAGGACAGGTAGCGCTCCTATATAACACAGCACACACTAACACTACACAGTACAGGTAGCGCTACTATATAACACAGCACACACTAACACTACACAGTACAGGTAGCGCTACTATATAACACAGCATACACTAACACTACACAGTACAGGTAGCGCTACTATATAACACAGCACACACTAACACTACACAGTACAGGTAGCACTACTATATAACACAGCACACACTAACACTACACAGGACAGGTAGCGCTCCTATATAACACAGCACACACTAACACTACACAATACAGGTAGCACTACTATATAACACAGCACACACTAACACTACACAGTACAGGTAGCGCTACTATATAACACAGCACACACTAACACTACACAGTACAGGTAGCACTACTATATAACACAGCACACACTAACACTACACAGGACAGGTAGCACTCCTATATAACACAGCACACACTAACACTACACAATACAGGTAGCACTACTTTATAACACAGCACACACTAACACTACACAGGACAGGTAGCGCTGCTATATAACACGGCACACACTAACACTACACAGTACAGGTAGCACTACTATATAACACAGCACACACTAACACTACACAGTACAGATAGCGCTGCTATATAACACAGCACACACTAACACTACACAATACAGGTAGCACTACTTTATAACACAGCACACACTAACACCACACAATACAGGTAGCACTACTATATAACACAGCACACACTAACACTGCACAGTACAGGTAGCACTACTATATAACACAGCACACTACTAACCATACACAAAACAGGTAGCACTACTATTTAACACAGCCCACACTAACACTACACAGTACAGGTAGCACTACTATATAACACAGTCCACACTAACACTATACAGTACAGGTAGCACTACTATATAACATAGCACACACTAACACTACACAGTACAGGTAGCACTACTATATAACACAGCCCACACTAACACTACACAGTACAGGTAGCGCTGCTATATAACACAGCACACACTAACACTACACAATACAGGTAGCACTACTATATAACACAGCACACACTAACACCACACAATACAGGTAGCACTACTATATAACACAGCACAAACTAACACTACACAATACAGGTAACACTACTATATAACACAGCACACACTAACACTACACAGTACAGGTAGCACTACTATATAACAGAGCACACACTAACACTACACAGGACAGGTAGCGCTCCTATATAACACAGCACACACTAACACTACACAGGACAGGTAGCGCTCCTATATAACACAGCACACACTAACACTACACAGTACAGGTAGCGCTACTATATAACACAGCACACACTAACACTACACAGTACAGGTAGCGCTACTATATAACACAGCATACACTAACACTACACAGTACAGGTAGCGCTACTATATAACACAGCACGCACTAACACTACACAGTACAGGTAGCACTACTATATAACACAGCACACACTAACACTACACAGGACAGGTAGCGCTCCTATATAACACAGCACACACTAACACTACACAATACAGGTAGCACTACTATATAACACAGCACACACTAACACTACACAGTACAGGTAGCGCTACTATATAACACAGCACACACTAACACTACACAGTACAGGTAGCACTACTATATAACACAGCACACACTAACACTACACAGGACAGGTAGCGCTCCTATATAACACAGCACACACTAACACTACACAATACAGGTAGCACTACTTTATAACACAGCACACACTAACACTACACAGGACAGGTAGCGCTGCTATATAACACGGCACACACTAACACTACACAGTACAGGTAGCACTACTATATAACACAGCACACACTAACACTACACAGTACAGGTAGCGCTGCTATATAACACAGCACACACTAACACTACACAATACAGGTAGCACTACTATATAACACAGCACACACTAACACCACACAATACAGGTAGCACTACTATATAACACAGCTCACACTAACACTACACAATACAGGTAACACTACTATATAACACAGCACACACTAACACTACACAGTACAGGTAGCGCTACTATATAACACAGCACACACTAACACTACACAGTACAGGTAGCACTACTATATAACACAGCACACACTAACACTACACAGGACAGGTAGCGCTCCTATATAACACAGCACACACTAACACTACACAATACAGGTAGCACTACTTTATAACACAGCACACACTAACACTACACAGGACAGGTAGCGCTGCTATATAACACGGCACACACTAACACTAGACAGTACAGGTAGCACTACTATATAACACAGCACACACTAACACTACACAATACAGGTAGCACTACTATATAACACAGCACACACTAACACTACACAGTACAGGTAGCACTACTATATAACACAGCACACACTAACACTACACAGTACAGGTAGCACTACTATATAACACAGCACACACTAACACTACACAGGACAGGTAGCACTGCTATATAACACAGCACACACTAACACTACACAATACAGGTAGCACTACTATATAACACAGCACACACTAACACTACACAGTACAGGTAGCACTACTATATAACACAGCACACACTAACACTACACAGTACAGGTAGCGCTGCTATATAACACAGCCCACACTAACACTACACAGTACAGGTTGCACTACTATATAACACAGCACACACTAACACTACACAGTACAGGTAGCACTACTATATAACACAGCACACACTAACTATTTTCAGAAACACACAACGATGGACACTTCCCCTTCCCTTCCACAGTCAATAGTCACCTTGGGCAGTCTCTGTACTGGGGCACAGCACGTGGCAAGGCTCCTGCACAATGTCTGCTGGAGCTGGTGGGGCCTTGATGAGCTGGATGCAAACACTGGCTAAAGGATGGGCTCCACTGAGCCGGGGCAGAATGTCCACCGCTGATCCTGCAGGTAATGAGTCCCAGCCGCTTGGCCTGTTGGTGGTGGAGGGGCCCTGGTGAGCTGGATGCAAACACTGGCTGAGGGATGGGCTCCACTGAGCCGGGGCCGAATGCCCAACGCTGATCCTGCAGGTAATGAGTCCCAGTCGCTTGGCCTGTTGGTGGTGGAGGGGCCCTGGTGAGCTAGATGCAAACACTGGCTGCTGGCCCAGAAGGTGATGCTGATGTTCTTGTGAGGTCTAGAGGGACCTCAGTCTCCTCCCGTCTGCCCCTGCCTCTCAAGGACAGGTATCCTGACTAGATGCCAAGTGTTCTACCCAGAGCTGCTGTTTCAGCCCATTTTATCCTTGAGTGCTGTGTCATGATTGGTTGTTGCTTGAATCCTGAGATATAAATGACCCCTGAGTTCTGTGTAGGGATTGGCACTGCTGGAAACCTGGACACTTAAAGTTCCCCGGAGTTCTTTGGCTCCCTGCTGGGATGGTGCCTGCCAGTCTATAACAAGCCCAGGGAGAACAAAAGCGAAGTAATTGCGCTGGGGGGGGGGGGTGTTGGGCTGTCCTCATTTCCTGCTGGTCTCAGACACCCTTGGAGAAATAATACAATCCTGCATCTGGCCTGGCATTCTCAGTCCTGAAAATGGCTGGTAGTCACTGGGCACTGTTTAGGAATAGGTGGAAGCTGGACAGGGCCATTTTGAGTTGGGAGAAAGCCTGTTCACAATTGGCGGTCCACACTTTCGGCTTGGCATGCTTTTTTTTGTCAAGTCGGTCAGGGGCTGGGCTATGGTACTGTATTGGGGTACAAACTTCAGGTAGTACCCAGCAGTCCCCAGGAATGCGCGGACCTGCTTTTTGGAGGAAGGCCGGGGCCAATTTAGAATAGCCTCTACTTTAGCAGGCTCTGGGCGCAGCTGCCCGCTTCACACTCGGTGTCCTAGGTATTGGACCTCAGCCATCTCCATGTGGCACTTGTAGGGGCGGATGGTGAACCCGACTCGCTGGATCTGGTTCAGCACCTCCCTGACATGAGCCAGATGCTCCTCCCAGCAGTCACTAAAGACAGCTATGTCGTCCAGGTAGGCGTGGCACCCTTCCAGCATGCTATCCACTATGCGCTGGAAGGTGGCTGGGGCATTCTTCATCTCGAATGGCAGCTTCGTGAATTTGAAGAGGCCACAGGGGGTGGTGAATGTGAAGCGCTCCTGTGCTCCTCTGGATAGGGGTAATTGCCAATACCCTTTGCTCAAATCCAGGGTGGACACATAGCGGGCCCCGCCTAATCTGTCCAACAGCTCATCAATTCGTGGCATGGGATACGCATCAGTCACTGTTACCTCATTGAGCTTCTGGTAGTCTATGCAGAACCGGGTGGTACTATCTTTGGTACTTGTGTATTATCACGGCTCCCACGATTTCCATCTTATGGGATCTTATACAATTTAAAATTGTAAACCATTGTATATGGCATACAATGGCATACGATGAGATGAGATTTTAAATTGTATAAGCACACTAATGGGTGCTTTCAAGGTCAATTGGCCCCCTATAAGATTTTTAATTGTATAAGCACCCTAATGGGTGCTTACAATGTTAAATGCACCCCCACGCCACCCCCACTATCAACGCGAACCCGAAACGTGGCGAGCGCAGCGAGCCCGCGAGGGGCAGCGGTACGCGTCCTTCGACCTTTTCATACCCCCACTATCCATGTCGGTGTAGAGCTGATCTTATACAGTGTGGCGAGCGCAGCGAGGCGAGCGCAGCGAGCCCTCGAGGGGACGCGTAATACTTTACATGTATTACGCATCCCCGCGCGGGGCTCGCTGCGCTCGCCACACTATATAAAATCAACTCCACGCCGACATGGATAGTGGGGGTATGAGAAGGTCAGGGGACGCGTACCGCCACCTCTCGCAGGTGAACTGAGGTTCATGCTCCTGGAGCACCTCCCCCAGTTCCTGCTGCTGTTGGGGTTCCAGCTGGGCACCTATCTGCACTGCCTCTATGCCCTGGCTTTGTCAAGCTACCTCTAGCAGGTCAGGGAGAGGATCTAGCTCGGTCTCGGGCAGCACACCACCATCGCCCCTATGTGCCTCTCCACATACCCCTTAAGCCGGTTTATGTTGAAGACGCGGCATTGTCGGCTCCCTTTGTCTAGGGCCACTAGGTAAGAGACAGGGCCTTACCTCTCCATGACAGTGTAGGGACCTGCCCACGTGGCCTGGAGTTTGTAATGTCTCACAGGTATCAGGACCATCACTTTCTGCCCCGGGACCATTTCCCGGAGGCGAGCATGCTGGTCATACCATCCTTTTTGCTTGTCCTGGGCCTGGACTAGGTTCTCTGTGGCTAAACCCATCACTCGCTTCAATCGCGCCTGCAGTTGTTCAATGTACTGCAGAACCGGCTGTTCTGGGTCTCGGAAGGTCCCTTCACACCCTTCTTTGACTAGGTCTAGGGCCCCCCTTACTGAGTGGCCATACAACAGCACAAAGGGGGAGAAGCCGGTGGACTCCTGCGCCACCTCTCGGTAGGCAAACTGGAGTTGCGGCAGCACCTTCTCCCAGTCCTTCCCCTCTGAGTGGACATATGCCTTGAGCAAGGACTTGAGGGTCCCGTTGAACCTCTCACACAGCCCATTGGTTTGGGGGTGGTAAGCGTTGGTCCGGAGAGCCCTCAACCCCCACTTCTCCCACAGGGTCTTCACTAGCTCTCCCTGAAATTGTGATCCCTGGTCTGTGAGAACCTTCTGGGGGTACCCCACCCTGCTGAAGATATCCACCAGGGCCTGTACCACGTGCTCCGCATCTATGGAGGCGAGGGCCACTGCTTCAGGGTACCGGGTGGCCACGTCTACCAGAGTGAGGATGTACTTTTTGCTAGACCAACTGGGCACCTTTAGGGGCCTACAAGTTCTATCGCTACCCTTCTAAATGGTTCTCCTATGATGGGCATGGGCAACAAGGGGGCTTTGGTTGGGGCTCCAGCTAACCGCTGGCAAGTGTCACAAAAGGTGCGGTACTCTTTCACCTCACAAGACACCCCCAGCCAGAAGTTCTTCACTAACAGGTTCCGTGTTTTACGGGTGCCCGGCTGCCAGGATGTCATGTGCCAGGGCTAGGAGCTTGGGTCTATATGCTTCGTGGACTATCAGTTGTTTGGGGGAGGTGCTGGGCCCCAGGTCAGGCCGTACTGTGACTATCCTATACAGCAGCCCCTTTTCCCAGACTATACAATTCCCTCCCCGGTCCAGGCATCCCTGTTCGGCGGCCCAGCGCAACTCAGCCAATGAGGGGTCCATAGCCTGGGCCTTCCTAAACTCTCTCGGTCTCCCTCCCCCAAGTCAGGTACGGTCGGGAGGTCATGGTCACTTGGTTCACTAGCCCTCTCAGTACCGGGGCCTCGTTCCAGGGTTGCACGCCAGGAGGGAGTCTGGGTTGGCTACGGGATCCGTGGTCGGGGGGTGCTGGTCTTCCCTTCATACTACCCGGGTTTGGCTTCTTTTAACAGGTTGCACAAAGTGGGTCATGAGTCCCTGACCCAGGTCATTACCTAAGATGACTTTGGCAGGCAGTCCACTGAGCACGCCCACTTCTACAGTCCCTTGTCCGGCCTTCCAGTCCATTTGAACCCAGGCTACGGGAATATCCCTTTCCTGTGGTGCGGATGGTTACTCGCTGTTGTTGCAAAAGGAGGGCTGGAGGTATTAGGTCGGGCTCCACAAGGGTTTGGGAAGCTCCAGAGTCTCTGAGTCCAGTTACTTCCCAGCCCTCGACCCATACTGGCTGCATGTGCCCCTGCATGTTTTTCAGGGCAGGTGCCCCAGGGTCACCTACCAGGTCAATGGCATAGACCCCATCTTTGTCCTCATCCCTATCTGTATACAGGTCCTCCTCACCGGGTCCCTATGATGGTGGCCCGTAGATGAGGGCAACTGGTGTGGGGTGGTCTTGACCTCGGGGGCAGTTCCTCTGTAGGTGCCCTGGCTGTCCACACCTGTAGCAGTCACGAGGTCCAATTGGGGTTCGGGACCTGGGCATGGGGGATGGAAGTTGGCTGCCGGGACTCTCAGGGACTCCCACCGTGGGACCAAGGATTTGGTGAGAGGTTTCCCTGGCGGGGGGCCCTGGCTGGCTCGCTGTAGCCCTGTGGAGGGGGTAGAGAGTGTGTTCCTCCACCCCAAGCGGTTAGCAAGGAATTCGTCAGTTTGGCAGGCTGCCTTCCCCGGGCTGATGGGGTCGCGATCCGCCACCCACTCCCGGAGGTCAGCGGGTAATTGGGCCAATAATTGTTCCATTACCATCAAATCGGCAATCTGCCCAGCGCTGGCAGCCTGCTTCCCCTCAGTCAACTTTCGGTAGAGGCTCTGAAGCTGTGATCCATACTCCACGTAGGAGCTACCCTCCTTCTTCCTAGCACTCTGGAACCGCTGGCGGAGGTGCGTGTCAATGTCCCTCTCAGCCTCCCAGAATGGGGGAACATCCCGGAACCCCAGCCGGGGCCCCCAGTGCCCCAGGGTATAAAATGCTGCGAGGAGTTGGGCCGGCAGGGTATCAATTGCCCAGTGTGCAGGGGCCTTAGCGCCGGGGTCCTCAGCGGGGCTTGTGGTAGTCTCATCATCAGGGCCGGTGGGATGTGTGCATACCCACTCGCCGAGCCGGCCAATGAGGACTTCCCGGGTGTCCGTGTCCACAAAGGCAATGTCTTTGGACTGGCATAATACTTGCAGCTCTGGCTTGCGGGACCTCCTGTAGGGATGTTCCTGCTCCTGTCGTGCCCTCTGCTCCTCACCCTCCTGCATTTTAGCCTGCTTAGGGTCCGGCTTACGTGTTCCTCCCTGCCCGGTTCTATACTATCAGGTTATGGGCTATTGCGCCAAAAGAACCTGGCCGTATAACGATACGGGCCCCTGGTTTTGCCTGGTCTACAGGACTGTGTGATCCCACTGCTTGCCACCAAATGTGATGACTCCCGGGTTCATGTGTGCATGCAGGGACCTAGCGCTCGTATCAGCCTTGAGAAAGGCAGCGTTTACAGCTGTGCACGGTGCCCCGGGGTCATCGGTTCTCAGAATCACACAGTAAGGCCACAAAAGCAAAGCTACAAAATGCACCTTTATTTCATATTAACAGTACATATGAAAACCATAACCACACAACTAACACTACACAATACAGGTAGCACTACTATATAACACAGCACACACTAACTATTATCAGAACCACACAAAGATGAACACTCCCCCTTCCCTTCCACAGTCAATATCACCTTGGGCAGTCTCTGAGCTGGGGTACAGCACGTGGCAAGGCTCCTACACAATGTCTGCTGGAGCAGGTGGGGCCTTGATGAGCTGGATGCAAACACTGGCTGAGGGATGGGCTCCACTGAGCCAGGGCTGAATGTCCACCGCTGATCCTGCAGGTAATGAGTCCCAGCCACTTGGCCTGTTGGTGGTGAAGGGGCCCTGTTGAGCTGGATGCAAACACTGGCTGCTGGCCCAGAAGGTGATGCTGATGTTCTTGTGAGGTCTGGAGGGACCTCAGTCTCCTCCCGTCTGCCCCTGCCTCTCAAGGACAGGTATCCTGAATAGATGCCAAATGTTCTACCCAGAGCTGTTGGTTTCAGCCCATTTTATCCTTGAGTGCTGCGTCATGATAGGTTGTTGCTTGAATCATTGAATAAATGACCCCTGAGTTCTGTGTAGGGATTGGCTGCTGCTGGAACCCTGGAAAACTTAAAGTTCCCTGGAGCTCTTTGGCTCCCTGCTGGGCTGGTGCCTGGCAGTCTATAACAAGCCCAGGGAGAACAAAAGCCAGGTAATTGTGCTGATAGGGGGTGGACCAGCTGTGAAGTCAAAACAGACACTTTGTTGGTTGTGAAGTCTAAAGGTGCCCACACACTAGAACGATTTTTGGGCCGATTGGCCGATTTCCGATAAATCGGCCGATATATCATCCGATGTTTACCGATAATCGGTCAAAAATCGGCCGATTTCGGTCCGATGCGCGCTCCCGTGGATCTTTAGCTGAATCTTCTGATCTTACCAAAGATCCATAGGAACGCACACGGGATCTTAAGAAAAATCTTTGGTAAAGATGTGCGCTTGCCTGAAATCTATGGTTCAGGACGGACCATAGATTTCAAGGCTAAATTATGCGCACATCTTACGATCACAGATCTTTCTAGTGTGTGGGCACCTTTAGCCTATTCAGCTTGCTGATGGTTCCTGTGAGAGAGGGGGTTGAGATGGGGTGGGAGGTGTCGGCTGTCCGCATTTCCTGCAGGTCTCAGACACCCGAAAAAATCGGCCCATATCGGTCCGATGCGCGCTCCCGTGGATCTTTAGCTGAATCTTCTGATCTTACGTGCTGCATGAAAGATTTAACTAAAGATCCATAGGAACAAACACGGGATCTTTTTTTTTTTTTTTTTTTTTTCAAACGGTAAGATATATTTTCGCTGTTACATAGTAATCTCAAAATCTCATTGTCTTCAGATCTCTAGAGTATACATAGCAATAGGGCTCAGTCCAAACAAGTATAGAAAAAGTACATCTAAGAGCATTGCTACTTTGTGTCTAAACATAAACATAACTATTGAAAATAAAAAAGGAAAGAAAATATATCACATGTCTGTCACCCTCTCACGTTGCGTTACGGGTTATATTAGGGCCCATTATGCTTAATCTTGGTTCTTTGGTATAACGTTCCCTGTTGCAAGAAATGTTCCAGTGCAATAAGTCTTGAATTTTGAATAGTATGAGTAATAGCGAAGAGCGTAATACCCCAGCTTATTTGAAAGGTTTCTAAATTTAAGTCTGGTAAGGGTCTCAGGGTTTCTATTGTATTACAGGGATTCCTGGGGTTGTAAGTTGTTCCAGTGAGAGGGTGTTAACGACAATATACTATAAGCTTATATCGCCCGATTTCAATTCTAAACTAAACAAGCAAGGCAAATAAACCAACTTACATATTAAACACTAACGAGGACAGAGAGGGAGGGGAAGGAGGGTAGGGTAAAGATAAAGATAAGAGTAGCAGTGATCGCTGAGACTAATATGATTTGTGCATTGCCAATCGTATATCATAAACTGAAGTATTACTCATTCGTTCTGAGTGTCTTTAATTTGGTTTTGTCGACGTGTTGTACTAGGTCCCATTCAATGGAGGAGGTCATCAGTTCGTGGGAGGCAGGTTCATGCATTCGTTATGTATCTGCCGTTTGGGGATTAATTAAGAAGGTTTACCATGTTCCCTGTTATCCTGTAGACTCTCCTAATATCAGGGGATTAACTCTGCTCCATGAGGAGACTTCAAAGTAATTCAGTATAATATGTCTGGAGTTTTGATCTAAAGATGTTATGAAGTTGTGCCATTTTTTTTTAAATTTATATAGGGAATTATTCTCTTGTATTATGATGGATTTTAGGTCAAAATATAAGTATTGTAAAATTAAGGCTTTCAATTCCTGGATGCTAGGTGCCGATTTTTTAATCCAGTGTTTTAAAATTAGTTTCTTTGCCAAAGTGAAGATTAGTACTAGGAAAGGAATATTTTGTGATATATTAGGGTAGTCATTGGCGGATTGAAAGTTCAGTAAGAGGCAGACCTCAGGTATCATCTCAATAGACGTTTGAATTATGGAATTAATATAGACTAGCGTTTTATTCCAGAATCTGCGCACTTTAGGACATTCCCAAAAACAATGTAGGAATTTAGCATTTGCCATTGAGCATTTGTAACAATGACCTAGGTCATCTGCTACCATATACTTCCTTTGGGCTGGAGCTATAAAAGATTTATGTATGAATTTTAAGTGCGTTTCTTGGAGATAAGCCGAGGGTAAGTACTTAGTTAACGCACAGTAATTCTCTATATAATTCGTCTGCCTATCTATTGTAAAGGTTACCTCGGGCTGCCATTTACTTTCCAAATTTTTAATTTGACTATCTACTGGGAGGTTAGCTTCTAAGAGATGTGGGTATAGTAAGCTGAGCCTGTATTTTCCTGAAGTTCTGTAGCGCAAGATATTGAGAATTGGGTGTGGAGTGAAGATGTTATTTAATGGAAAATTTAGCGTTTGAACATAGTGCCTTACTTGGAGGTAAAGATAAAATTGGGAATTTGGTAATGAATAAGTTTGTGCTAGTATGTTAAAGGGTAAGACCCCGCCACCTGGGTCGAAGACCTTGGTCACGAGAGACAAGCCACTGCGCTTCCACTTCAGAATTGTAGCATTAGAGAGAGAGGGGGGGAAATTAGGGTTACCCCAAAGCGGAATGTAAGGGGATACACGGTGATCCTGTTTTAATTTCTTATGTAGATGTAGCCAGTTTAGATAAGTGTCTTTAAAAATGATGTTGTTTAATAGTGTCTTTGGTATGTCTGCCTGTCTCAGGTGTAGTAAAGCTGCCGGGGAAAGTGGGTGAAAGTTTGCACAATCTAGCTCATTATCAGTGTATACAGATTGTTCCAATAACCAGTCACTTGCGTATCTGAATAGGACCGAAGTCGTGTATGCTTTAAAGTCGGGAATTCGCAGACCTCCATGTGTTTTGGGTAGCGTCAATTTATTCAATGCAATCCTCGACCTTCTGCCCTTCCACAGGAATTTAGATATTGAAGAGTTAATTCTTTGTATGTCAATTTGCTTCAGGGCTATAGGGAGGAGTTGTACAAAATAGAATATTTTGGGGAATACAATAGATTTAACTACCGCTGCTCTTCCAAGTAAGGAGAGGGGTAATTGATTCCAATTTTCTAGGAGTGTAAGGGTTTTAGATATGATTGGCAGATAATTTGCCTTGTATAGGTTTTCGGTTCTATTTGTTATATTTACTCCTAAATATTTTATCTGGGTTTGGGCTACCTTGAATCTATTAAAAATAGGATTATTAAAAGCATCTGGCGGGAATTTACCTACTAGAAGCAACTCCGATTTGTCCAAGTTAACTTTGTAGCCAGATGTTTGGCTAAAGTCTTGGATTAAGGTTAAGATGGTAGGTATCGATGTTTGGGGGTTTGTAACATATAGGATCATGTCATCAGCAAAAAGTGATAACTTGAGTTCGTACTTATTAATAGAAATGCCTGTGAATCCCTCAGATTGGCGTAGGAGAAGGGCTAGTGGTTCTATAGCAATGGCAAATAAAAGGGGGGATAGGGGGCACCCCTGCCTGGTTCCTTTGTATAACTGGAAAAAGTCTGATATCTGTCTATTGCTAACTATTTGGGAAACTGGGTTACGATAGAGTAATTTAATGTAGTTGATGAACTCTTCCGGAAGGCCAAATAATTCCATAGATTTATACAAGTGGGGCCACAGGACCAAACACGGGATCTTAAGTAAAATCTTTGGTAAAGGTGTGCGCTTGCCTGAAATCTTTTGTCCAGGACGGGCAAAAGATATCAAGGCTAATTTATGCGCACATCTTACGATCGCAGATCTTTCTAGTGTGTGGGCACCTTTAGAGAAATAGTACAATCCTGCATCTGGCCTGGCATTCTCAGGCCTGAAAATGTCTGGTAGTCACTTAACACTGTTTAGGAATAGGTGGGTGTCCGCCCCGAGGATCATCACAATGAGTAAGTACAGATATAGATAAAATATGATTTGGATTACAGATATATACTATTTTCTTTTGTAATAACCAATATTACAGCTATAACACTATACATAGGATTCTGCACACAATACAAACAAATGTAAAAATAAACTCCGAATAAATTTCCCCCAATGAGTATAATTTGGCACTCAGTTGTATCCGATACCTCTGTACTGTAGGGGTGCACCTTACGTTGGGGCCCTTAAACAATGTCTTCAATGTAGCAAATATTCCACTGAGACTCCAAGTGGGTAAAACTGTAACAACTAATTGTTTCCTTTTCTGCAGACACATTTGCCTTGAATAACCTTTGGTACTGTACATTTGTTTCACTTCATCACCTGTATAGGATACAGTCACCTTACATGCAGCCTCTCTGTACTCCCTCCCGGTGCGCCATTCAGCACGCCACAGCACAGATGAGGCCCACATGCATATCAGAGGAACAAAGACTAGCTGGGGTAGAGACGAGTAGGCAGTCATATAGTTATTATGCAGCTGTACAGTAATCAATAAAACGTAATTGCCTATCCTCCTATAAGGGTCGGGAGGCTGCCAAAAATCGGGTCCCGTGAAAGTGTGGCTAAACCTCCAACCCCGGTATTCTCTTACCCTGTTGGTTAAATAACTGCATTTGCATAAGTACGCAGAGGGGGTGGGGTTAAAAGATGCAAATCATGCCATTTTAGCCCCACCCCCTCGATGTACACCCGCAATTTGCAACATTTCTAAGTATGTGGGCAGGGCTTGATGACATCAGGCTCTGGTTCCACCCCCAGAAGCATGCTGAAAGTCTTCTCTCTAGGCTTCTGCCGGAGAGGAGAAACAAAAAGACATCAGCTGCTATAGCCAATATAAATGATGACTGAAATCTTCTTAAACTATAGATGCTTGTACTGTAATAAGCAGAGCAGGGTCAGTCATTTGACTTGTAGTGAAAGCAGGGTCGTTTCTAGAGGCGGGCAAGCCGCGCAGCGCCTGCCTCTACATGACTACACAGCTTGTCCGCCACTGCTATAGCCGCTGGAGTACCACGCCAGCTCCTTTATGACCCACCGTAGATTCTAGTGCGCCGGGTCAGCATGGGAGGCGCTCACCTCCAATGGCTATACTCTGCTGCCAGGAGCATGTAACGCCTGGCAACTACTGTACCATGCAAGTAAGTGGCACTTATGTGACATAATGTATAATGGCGTGGGGTATATTGTGTAATGTGAATTATGGTATGGGGCATAATGTGTAAAGGGCATCACGTTGTGCATGTGCGGCATAATGGGCATCACAGTGTGGGGCGCAATGTGTAATGGGCTTCACGGTGTTGGGCGTAATGTGTAATTAGGATCTCGGTGTTGAGCGTAATTAGGATCTCGGTGTGTAACTGGCATCACGTGTAGGGCATATTGTGCAATTAGTATTATGGTGTGGGGCATAATGTGTAATTGGCATTATGGATAAACAGTTTATATAGATTTATGTAGCCTGTCATAGTTTGGGCTTGATTTGTGAGGAGTAATATTTCTTCACTAACAAATTATTTTATTTCTTCAAACTGTGCGATACCCCCCTCACTGTGCATGACCCCCCTCACTGTGCATGACCCCCCTCACTGTGCTAGACCCCCCTCACTGTGCTAGACCCCCCTCACTGTGCGTGACCCCCCTCACTGTGCGTGACCCCCCTCACTGTGCGTGACCCCCCTCACTGTGCTAGACCCCCCTCACTGTGCTAGACCCCCCTCACTGTGCTAGACCCCCCTCACTGTGCGTGACCCCCCTCACTGTGCTAGACTCCCCTCACTGTGCTAGACCCCCCTCACTGTGCTAGACCCCCCTCACTGTGCTAGACCCCCCTCACTGTGCGTGAACCCCCTCACTGTGCTAGACCCCCCCTCACTGTGCGTGACCCCCCTCACTTTGCGTGACACCCCCCTCACTTTGCGTGACACCCCCCTCACTGTGCGAGACTCCCCCCTTACTGTGCGAGACCCCCTCACTGTGCGAGACCCCCCTCACTGTGCAAGACCCCCCTCACTGTACGAGAACCCCCTCACTGTACGAGACCCCCTTACTGTGCTAGACCCCCCCTCACTGTGCTAGACCGCCTCTCACTGCGAGACCCCCCTCACTGTGCCAGACCCCCCCTCACTGTGCGAGACCACCCCTCACTGTACTAGACCCCATCTCCCTGTGCGTGACCCCCTCTCCCTGTGCGAGGCCCCCTCACTGTGCGAGACCCCCCTCACTGTGCGAGACCCCCCCTCACTGTGCGAGACCCCCCCTCACTGTGCGAGACCACCCCTCACTGCGCATGACCCCCCTTCTCACTATGCGAGACCCACCTCACTGTTCATGATCCCCACCCCTCACTGTGCGTGACCCCGCTCACTGTGCGTGACCCCGCTCACTGTGCGAGACCTCCTCACTGTATGAGAACCCCCTCACTGTACGAGACCCCCCCCCTCACTGTGCGAGACCCCCTCTCCCTGTGCGAGGCCCCATCACTGTGCGAGACCCCCCTCACTGTGCGAGACCCAACCTCACTGTGCGAGACCACCCCTCACTGCGCATGACCCACCCCTCACTATGCGAGACCCCCCTCACTGTTCATGATCCCCACCCCTCACTGTGCTATACCACCCCTCACTGTGCGTGACCCCCCTCACTGTGCTAGACCCCCCCTCACTGTGCGTGACCCCTCTCACTGTGCGTGACCCCCCTCACTGTGCTACACCCATCCTCACTGTGCGTGACCCCCCTCACTTTGCGTGACTCCCCCCTCACTGTGCGAGACTCCCCCCTCACTGTGCGAGACTCCCCCCTCACTGTGCGAGACTCCCCCCTCACTGTGCGTGACCCCCCCTCACTGTGCGAGACCACCCCTCACTGTGCGAGACCCCCCTCATTGTGCGAGACTCCCCCTCACTGTACGAGACCCCCTCACTGTGCTAGACCCCCCCACTGTACGAGACCCCCTCACTGTGCTAGACCCCCCTCACTGTGCCAGACCCCACCATCACTGTGCTAGACCCCCCCCCCTCACTGTGCTAGACCACCACTCACTGTACGAGACCCCCAGTTACTCACTGTGCCAGACCCCCCCTCACTGTGCGAGACGCCCCCTCACTGTAAGAGACCCCCCTCACTGTGCGAGACCACCCCTCACTGTACGAGAACCCCCTCACTGTACGAGACCCCCCTCACTGTGCGAGACCACCAATCGCTGTACGAGACCCCCCCTCACTGTGCGAGGCCCCCTCACTGTGCGAGGCCCCCTCACTGTGCGAGACCCCCCCCTCACTGTACGAGACCCCCCCTCACTGTGCGAGACCACCCCTCACTGCGCATGACTCCCCCTCACTGCGCATGACCCCCCCTCACTATGCGAGACCCCCCTCACTGTGCGTGATCCCCACCCCTCACTGTGCTATACCACCCCTCACTGTGCGTGACCCCCCTCACTGTGCTAGACCCCCCTCACTGTGCTAGACCCCCCTTCACTGTGCAAGACCCCCCTCACTGTATGAGAACCCCCTCACTATACGAGACCCCCCCTCACTGTGCGTGACCCCCCCTCACTGTGCGAGACCCCCCTCACTGTGCGAGACCCCCCTCACTGTGCTAGACCCCCCTTCACTGTGCGAAACCCCCCTCACTGTGCTAGACCCCCCTCAATGTGCGAGACCACCCCTCACTGTGCTAGACCACCCCTCACTGTGCAAGACCCCCCTCACTGTGCTAGACCCCCCTCACTGCGTGATCCCACCCCTCACTGTGCTAGACCCCCCTCACTCTGCGTGATCCCCCTCACTGTGCGAGACCCGCCTCACTGTGCGTGCCCCCCCTCACTGAGCGAGACCCCCTCAATGTGCGTGACCCCCCCTCACTGTGCGTGACCCCAACTCACTGCGAGACCCCCCTCACTGTGTGTGACCCCCCCTCACTGTGCGAGACCCCCCCTCACTGTGCTAGACCCCCCTCATTGTGCGAGACCACCCCTCACTGTGCTAGACCACCCCCTCACTGTGTGAGACCCCCCTCACTCTGCGTGACCCCCCCTCACTGTGCGAGACCCCCTTCACTGTGTGAGACCATCCCTCACTGTGCGAGACCATCCCTCACTTTGCGTGACCCCCCCTCACTGTGCGTGACCCCCCCTCACTGTGCGAGACCCCCCTCACTGTGCTAGACCCCCCCTCACTTTACGAGACCCCCCTCACTGTGCTAGACCCCCCTCACTGTGCTAGACCCCCCTTCACTGTGCGAGACCCCCACTCACTGTACGAGACCCCCCCTCACTGTGTGAGACCCCCCTCACTGTGTGAGACCCCCCTCACTGTGTGAGACCCCCCTCACTGTACGAGAACCCCCTCACTGTACGAGAACCCCCTCACTGTACGAGACCCCCCCTCAATGTGCGAGACCACCCCTCACTGTACGAGACCCCCCCCTCACTGTACGAGACCCCCCCTCACTGTGCGAGACCACCCCTCACTGTACGAGATCCCCCCTCACTGTGCGAGACCCCCCTCACTGTGCGAGACCCCACTCACTGTGCGAGACCCTCCTCACTCTGCGAGACCACCCCTCACTGCGCATGACCCCCCCTCACTGTGCATGACCCCCCTCACTATGCGGGACCCCCCTCACTGTGCTTGATCCCCACCCCTCACTGTGCAAGACCCCCCTCACTGTGCGTGACCCCCCCTCAATGTGCGAGACCACCCCTCACTGTACGAGACCCCCCCCTCACTGTACGAGACCCCCCCTCACTGTGCGAGACCACCCCTCACTGTACGAGATCCCCCCTCACTGTGCGAGACCCCCCTCACTGTGCGAGACCCCACTCACTGTGCGAGACCCTCCTCACTCTGCGAGACCACCCCTCACTGCGCATGACCCCCCCTCACTGTGCATGACCCCCCTCACTATGCGGGACCCCCCTCACTGTGCTTGATCCCCACCCCTCACTGTGCAAGACCCCCCTCACTGTGCGTGACCCCCCTCACTGTGCGTGACCCCCCTCACTGTGCGTGACCCCCCTCACTGTGCGTGACCCCCCTCACTGTGCGTGACCCCCCTCACTGTGCGTGACCCCCCTCACTGTGCGTGACCCCCCTCACTGTGCGTGACCCCCCCTCACTTTGCTTGACTCCCCCCTCACTCTGCGTGATCCCCCTCACTGTGCGAGACCCGCCTCACTGTGCGAGACCCCCCTCAATGTGCGTGACCCCCCTCAATGTGCGTGACCCCCCCCCCTCACTGTGCGTGAACCCCCCCTCACTGTGCGTGACCCCCCCTCACTGTGCGAGACCCCCCTCACTGTGCGAGACCCCCACTCACTGTGCGAGACCCCCCTCACTGTGCGTGACCCCCCCTCACTGTGCGATACCACCCCTCACTGTGCGAGACCCCCCTCACTGTGCGAGACCCCCCCTCACTGTGCGAGACCCCCCTCACTGTGCGAGACCCCCCCTCACTGTGCGAGACCCCCCCTCACTGTGCGAGACCCCCCTCACTGTGCGAGACCCCCTCACTTTGCTAGACCCCCCTCACTGTGCGAGACCCCCCTCACTGTGCTAGACCCCCCTCACTGTGCTAGACCCCCCTCACTGTGCTAGACCCCCCTCACTTTACGAGACCCCCCCTCACTGTGTGAGACCCGCCTCACTGTGCTAGACCCCCCTCACTGTGCTAGACCCCCCTTCACTGTGCAAGACCCCCCCTCACTGTACGAGACCCCCCCTCACTGTGTGAGACCCCGCTCACTGTGTGAGACCCCCCTCACTGGACGAGAACCCCCTCACTGTACGAGACCCCCCCTCACTATGCGGGACCCCCCTCACTGTGCTTGATCCCCACCCCTCACTGTGCTAGACCCCCTCACTGTGCGAGACCCCCCTCACTGTGCCAGACCCCACCATCACTGTGCTAGACCCCCCTCACTGTGCTAGACCCCCTCTCACTGCGAGTCCCCCCTCACTGTGCCATTGCCCCTCCTCACTGTGCGAGACCCCCCTCACTGTACGAGACCCCCCCTCACTGTGTGAGACCCCCCTCACTGTACGAGAACCCCCTCACTGTACGAGAACCCCCTCACTGTACGAGAACCCCCTCACTGTACGAGACCCCCCTCACTGTACGAGACCACCCCTCACTGTACGAGACCCCCCTCACTGTGCGAGACCCCCTCTCCCTGTGCGAGGCCCCCTCACTGTGCGAGACCCCCCTCACTGTGCGAGACCCCCCCTCACTGTGCGAGACCCCCCTCACTGTGCGAGACCACCCCTCACTGCGCATGACCCCCCCTCACTGTGCATGACCCCCCCTCACTGTACGAGACCCCCCCTCACTGTGTGAGACCCCGCTCACTGTGTGAGACCCCCCTCACTGGACGAGAACCCCCTCACTGTACGAGACCCCCCCCTCACTATGCGGGACCCCCCTCACTGTGCTTGATCCCCACCCCTCACTGTGCTAGACCCCCTCACTGTGCGAGACCCCCCTCACTGTGCCAGACCCCACCATCACTGTGCTAGACCCCCCTCACTGTGCTAGACCCCCTCTCACTGCGAGTCCCCCCTCACTGTGCCATTGCCCCTCCTCACTGTGCGAGACCCCCCTCACTGTACGAGACCCCCCCTCACTGTGTGAGACCCCCCTCACTGTACGAGAACCTCCTCACTGTACGAGAACCCCCTCACTGTACGAGAACCCCCTCACTGTACGAGACCCCCCTCACTGTACGAGACCACCCCTCACTGTACGAGACCCCCCTCACTGTGCGAGACCCCCTCTCCCTGTGCGAGGCCCCCTCACTGTGCGAGACCCCCCTCACTGTGCGAGACCCCCCCTCACTGTGCGAGACCCCCCTCACTGTGCGAGACCACCCCTCACTGCGCATGACCCCCCCTCACTGTGCATGACCCCCCCCTCACTATGCGGGACCCCCCTCACTGTGCTTGATCCCCACCCCTCACTGTGCGTGACCCCTCTCACTGTGCTAGACCCCCCATCACTGTGTGAGACCCCCCTCACTGTGAGACCCCCCTCACTGTGCTAGACCCCCCCTCACTGTGCTAAGCCCTCTCTCACTGTGCTAGACCCCCCCTCACTGTGCGTGACCCCCCTCACTGTGCGTGACCCCCCTTCACTGTGCGAGACCATCCCTCACTGTGCGAGACCATCCCTCACTTTGCGTGACCCCCCCTCACTGTGCGATACCCCCCTCACTGTGCTAGACCCCCCCTCACTGTGCGATACCCCCCTCCCTGTGCGAGGCCCCCTCACTGTGCGTGATCCCCCCTCACTGTGCGAGACCCCCCCTCACTGTACGAGACCCCCCCTCACTGTGTGAGACCCCCCTCACTGTACGAGAACCCCCTAACTGTACGAAACCCCCCCTCACTGTGCGAGACCACCCCTTACTGTACGAGACCCCCGCTCACTGTGCGATACCCCCTCTCCCTGTGCGAGGACCCCTCACTGTGCGAAACCCCCGTCACTGTGCGAGACCACCCCTCACCTCGCATGACCCCCCCTCACTCTGCATGACCCCACCTCACTGTGCGTGACCCCCCTCACTGTGCTAGACCCCCCCTCACTGTGCGAGACCCCCCTTCACTGTGCAAGACCCCCCCTCACTGTACGAGACCCCCCCTCACTGTGTGAGACCCCCCTCACTGTGCGAGACCCCCCCTCACTGTGCTAGACCCCCCCTTACTGTGCGATACCCCCCTCCCTGTCAGTGGTGTAGCTAGGTGCCACGGTGCCCGGAGCAAGGGCATGTTTCGCGCCCACCCCCACCCCTGACTTTTAGTATGCGGGGCTCTTGCGCGGTGATAAAAGGGGCGTGGCCTAACATTTTACCACATACAGTAATTGCACACCATTGCACATTTTAGTGAACTTTGTAATACCCACTACACATAAAGCCACATGCTATAATGCCAATTACACATAAGGCCACACATGATGCCTATTACATACTATATAACAAATCGTAATGCCCATTACATACTATATAAAAAACCGTAATGCCCACTACACAATTGACACATAAGTGCCAAAAAATAGTGGGTCCCTGGGACCCCTCATGTCCAAAAAAATGCGGTCCTTTTCTGGGTCCCACACTAAAGTGCCACTTGTGCACACTGCATCAGCTAGAGGCACCTTGACCTACTGTCCAAGGATTACGCACACCATAATGCCCATTATGCATTATGCCACACACAGTTACGCCATTAAGCAACATGCCACACACTGGCAAAGGGTTGGCAAAATGGTTGGCAGGTCAGGTAAGGATTTAAATACAGTATAATACAAAAAAAGCGACAGGGGGTTGGAGGCCAGTCACTCTCACTGCAGTTGGCAGCTTCCCCAGCAGCCTGCTGCAGAGCCTTCTTAACAGCATTATGGGCCCCCGGGCATAGCAGTGCAGTGGGGCCTCTACCCAATATATATATAAATTATAGACTTTTGGTAGACAGCCCTATTTCCAGCCCTTTTATCATGACAAACAAGCAAATAATGCATAGAAACGATACCATAAATAGCAGTGGATCCTGGTTACAGCATTGGGCCATGCGGGCTTCCGGTGATGTCTCCCGGGTCCCTTGCCTATGACGTCATACTGCGCCCAACAGGTTGCCTAGACAACCGTGGAACGCAGGCAAAAAGAACAAATCATAGAATACTATATATATGTTTATGCATGGATAATTCTATGCATATAGCAGTGGATAAGGTACCTAATACTATGCAGTAGACTTTATAAACATCACTAGAGTAAAGGTTGTTTTTACAATTACAGTGGGTTGTAACAGCTGCTATTCCCTAGCCTTATCATGCATATTAACCCCTTCAGTGATAATCCCGAGAATTTTTTGGGCTATCCCTAAGTGCCCAGACTGGCAAACCCAGAAAACTCTTGAGATTGCCACTGATCAGCGCCCTCTCCTCCACCGCACCTCCTCCTCTACCCGCCCCTCCCCCCCCAGCTGTTGTATGACAGCCTATGGCACCAGCTACTGACACATCGGATGCTGGGAGCAGGGCTGAGTTGCCGGGGGCAGGGCCGGGCAGCGGATGACATAGTGTTCAGCGGAGACACCGTGGTGGGTTTTTTAGGTAGCGCTCCCCATAAAAAAACTCACCCAGTGGGGAGCGCTACATAAAAAAAAAAAAAAGACACCACTGAAGGGGTTAATGATCATATATTACACGGGTGCCGGACGCGGTCCCGACAGTTGGGATCCCGACAGTCATGTACCCGATGTCGGGATCCCGACTGTCAAAATGCCGACAGCTGGGTGCCCAATGGCCACTCGCTATTTTCCTTCATGGGGGACCACTGTGCCCGCAGCATGGCGAAAGCAGCGAGCCCGCAAGGGGCTTTTTTTGCGCTCGCCATGCTGTCTGAGTCCGGGCAGTCGTGATCCCGACTGTCAGAACCCCATACCACACCCATATTACACAGACATATCCTATGTATGACTAGCTGTGTTAGCTGGGCACCTTACAGTACCCATGTACTGTAACCCACTGTAATAATAAAAATAACCTTTGTTTTAGCTATGTTTATAAAGCCCACTGCAAAGTAGTATGTACTTATTCCACTGCTACTTGTACACGTAGTCCTGGTCCTCCATCTGTACTAGCAGCTAGCTGGGATCGGCCAGTGTGGTGCATTCACTCACCACGGCCAGGGTCTGGGCGAAGGCGGCAAGGGGGGGTTAGGGTCAGGTTGTAGCACAGAAGGGTTAGGGACAGGCTTTCGGCCGGGAGGTTTAGGGACAGGCTTCCGGCCAGGAGGGTTAGGGACAGGCTTCCGGCCAGGAGGGTTAGGGACAGGCTGCAGGACGGGAAGGTTAGGGACAGGCTACGGGATGGGAGCATTAGGGACAGGCTGCGGGACGGGAGTGTTGGATTAGGGTTAGTCTGTGGGAGGGGAGGGTTAGGCTGTGAGGAGAGGAAGGTTAAGGACAGGCTGCAGAAAGGGGAGGGGAAAGGACCCGGATTGGGCGGGTCAGGTTGTGGGTTAGGGTTAAGCTGCAGCAGGCAACATTTGGCTTTGGAGATAAGCCACAGGAGTTATTACTATTACATTTCTGCTACCCAGCAAACTCCAATGAGCTCAGCCTGCACTGGTAAAAGTTCAACACTAATTATTGTGACAGTGTGAGGATGCTCACCTTTCCTGATTTTACTTGAACTTTGACCCTTCTTATCCGCTGCAGTCAGAGAGCAGGGGTCTGTTTAGGGATGTTCTCCACTGGTGTGATGAGTGTGGCTTCTCTGCTCTGTGAAGTTTAACTTTTGTGAGGAAACATGGTCCCGACTCCCCATAAATCACTGTGCCGGAGCATCTCATCTAGTACTGTCTGCAGCTGCTGCTGCTAATCCTACCAGTCAGTCTGCTGCTTGTATGTCACTGTGTGTGGGGATGAGTAAAAAAAGTTTA